>NC_135498.1:134193229-134204601 GCF_052857255.1 Amblyomma americanum | reverse complement strand
GTTCATCCTTATTAAGAAGCAGAAACGATGACGAAACAGGCGAAAATATTGCAATGATAAGGTTTCATGGCGAAACGCGGGTAGGGGAGAGTTCGCCAAATCACACCTGTGTTGGTAAAATTTTTGGCTATAGAAAATGGGAGCGCATTCTCATAACCGCCACTTTAATCTCAAAGATTTGTCAAATAACCCTGCTCCAGAGATACCGCAAGTGTTGATTTTTGGGAATATTAAAAAGCGACCAGTAAAGCTCAGTTAAGAATGATTGTCTTCGAAACCTAAGAGCTCCGACAAACGGTGCAGCCGGTATGTCTGTCAACAAGGCCGCTAAAGGATGTTTGAGCAGGTTATCTGTGGTCTCATTCAAAAACACACTACTATGACCAGACACCCATATGAAATGAACAAGACAGAGATGAGAAGGAAGGAGTGAATGAAATGTGATAACAGACGAAGCGAAGGACGAACACAAGGATAAAGAATTACTCATGACTGCATCTCAAGAGAGCGAGCGGTCTGGCTTACGGAAAGCAAGCACTACCGCTAGGACCAGCGCGCTAAGTGGGAATGAAATCAAGCAATTATGAAGAAGGGCTCAAGCCAGCGCCTGGAAGAAAACATAAACACCTGCATTTTCGTTCAATTGAGAGGCACTGGTTGCGATAGTAGTGTCAGTCGGAAGGCATCCAAAAATGATCCTGTACTAAGCCGTTTAAAATACCTGGCGGGAACAGTAAAGAATTGTTGGGAAAATTGCTATCAAATATAATTTCAAATAAAAACCCTCTTGCTGAGCACGGGACGGACGTCGCATACCTCCAATTTTAATGGGTAAACCACAGTTTGGGCCGAATCGAGTTGTGGGTGTGGAAACGAGCTGAATGGACATCAGAAAAAGAGGAGGGCTTGCAACAGAAAACTAGAGTTGTAATGGCAAAGCGACTCATACCGGTTTAGTAATGTTCGCGCGATAAAGATTTAAACCTTCATAATAGGGATGGGATTGGAGCCTCACAGTCTACCATATCTTTAGCCACGTACAGTCAAGGACAAAAGTCTCTGGACCAAGCATTCCTCACATGAATCTGGTAGCTGTGCTATTAGCCGCCGACTGAAGACCACACTTGTGAAGGTGAAAGTCCAATTTTCTTCTTCCATCTCCATAAGTGTGGTCTCCAGCCGCCGGCTAATAGTAGAGCAATCGGCTTCGCTTGAGGAACCCGTGGTGCCGACACTTTTGCCCCAACTGTACCTGAAGAGCCTAAGACACAGCAGTCACACTTCCCGCTCCAAAGGAACAAGGAGACGAAACTTCTAGGCACGAAAACAGAAGATTAGAGAACCGAATTCTAAAGTTGGTCAGACGTACATTCCCTAAATTAATAAAATGCTACCCTTCCGCATTGCTTACCGGATTCTGCGGAACCTACGCCGCATACCAACAGCACAAGTCCCTCTAGCCGCGACATGATCAATGTGTGACCGCCAGGTTAGTGTGTTGTCGTATATAATGTCCCGATATTAAGGCGAAAGCTTTTATAGGCTCACGTTTCTGCGGCGGGGATGTTCGTAGAAAAGTGTCACAATATAGCTGTCAATCAAACTGATGACGTCATCAAAATAAAAGAGACTAAAACAAAAAACTTAAGAACCAATTAAAATAGAAAATAAAGGAAAACAAGTCTACATAAAAATGAATACTATAAAATATATAAAAATAACGAAAACAATAAAATCAGCAATAAAAATGGAACAGAAAAAATAACAGATAAAAGAGGAGTATAAAATAGAAATTAAAATATTAACAAAAATTTTAAATATACAACGCCCACTGCCGTCGTGGAACAAAAACCGTCTTCTAGAATGTTCCACGATTTTGCATTCTTGCACGTAAGCAGACTTAAGTGCCCTCACAGCCATCGTGTAGTCTTAATTAACAACTTCACCATACATCATCGACACAAGCAGCAACACCGCGCTAAAGGCTTTCGCCGCACCGCACAACAAAGTGCCCCCTTGAATTTTTTACGGATTTAACTTGCAGATTGGGCTAGTAAGCAAGAGCGACGAATACGGAATCCTAGTTCGTTGTAACAGTGACTACGCATATGCTTACATTTAGCTTAATGTGTACGCTGCTAAGCCATTGTTGTGAGGCACTCAAATAAGATTGCAAGCAAACGCAAATAGAAAGAATATCAGTCGCAGCTGCAAGACGCAAAATGTCGACCACGTAGATGCAATTGCAAATATTTTGATTTATTTGGTATTGTAGTTTTGAAGTACGTTATATAATGCAGAAGAGAGGATAGCTCCTTGAGGTACGAAATACGTTTGCTTACAGCTTACAGTGCGTATACCATAATTAACTCAGATAAAAGCTCGTATCTTACAGCAGAGATCCACTCCAAAAAATACTTTGGGATGTTCAGGGACTGTAATCAATTCAATCGAAGTAAATTTTGAACCCTATATTAAGGGCTGAATATGCCCACTGTAATCAAAGCAGCTAACATTCCGTTGCTTCAAGCTACAAAAATCTGTCTTTGTAGGGCAGCCTGGCCATTACATGGGAACATTCTTGCCGAAAAGTAATTTGGCAGGTGTTCAGAATTTCTGTGCTGCACATGAAGCTAGAAACTCGACAATTTGGAACGTTTTCAATTCACTTAACATTTAATCTAAACGGCTAGGCTGTCAAGAAATTAGCGTAGCGAGCTACTTTTGAGCCGTAACGTATCAGGCCAGCTTTCTTTGATGGAATAGTTTACAGTATCTAATAAACAGATTGGCGCCTGTTCAAAGAGATTTTCCCGCATTTTTAAAGTGACGCCCTTCGCGCCTGGCGCAGCGGCTGCCAGCCCTGAATACACACGGACACAATTCATATAAGGACACACTTAGTCGCAATTAATTGGCAAGAATAGCATATGATGGTAAGGAAGAAGAAACGTTCAGCGCTACTCTAACGCTTTAGCATCTACTTTAAAATTGCCATAGCTTCTCACGTTCTTAAGGCTAAGGAACTCGCGTTTCGTGGGGCGAGGCAACCTTTTTACACCGTAGAAAACTAAATACGCCGCCTCTGTTGTGAGACTTTGATAGAAAATCGAAGGGCTGAAGGTAACATGCATGTTTCGCTAGAAAAACCGTCCGCTTGAAAATCGCACCGAAGTACTTACAATCACTTCAAATTTGGGGTAATGATAAGGAGGCACACTTTTCCATACCGCCTCCCTCCGCCTGTTGTCCTGATAAATGTTCACTCCGCCAACGAGTACAGCAATTTACCTTCGAGGTCCCCGCTAGAAACTTCGATCATAGCCAACAATTTTAGACAAATGAATTTTTTAGCGGAAATTGTTGACGAACGCAGCTTGTTAGTATAATGTAATATTTCACATAACAGACATCACTTCACCAGCGAAAGCACGAGACGTCAGGAGAAGAGGAACACAGGACAACGCTGGACTAACAACTGGAGTTTAATCGAGAAACAGCCAACCTAGGACACCAGAAGACGCAAGCGTATCAGACACACTAAAAAACTAAAGACAAATACCTAAGTGGCGATTCACCAAGGAGGGGATACATGCTCCATATGTGTCAAACCCCAAAACGCACATACTTTGCCTGTCAAACTTGCACACGCACACTTTTGATAAGGAATTTAAATTCCTTGTTATTGAGATATAAAGAAAGTGCACTGACGCATGTCACTGCCTTGCAACCAAATATGGTAGGCCTCCAGTATTTCCCTCTCCTCTCTGTTTTTTTTTTCATTTTCCCGATGACTGACACGCTGTTAAAAGCCGGAACACAATCTTTACAATTCCTCCAGTGACGTGGGAGAATCTTTTGATCAGACAAAATTCTCAGGGAATTGCTATGTTCGCGTGCGTGGTCGTTAACCCATATGCCAGTTTGGCGCGGGTACATTCTACCACATGAGAGGGGTAACTTGTAAACGACACGAGTCGAACAAGCAACGAACTTGTTGGCATGCTTCACAGTGCAGCTCTTGGACTTCCTCCCCTCATTGGCCTTCGCGATTCTTGAACATACACCAGACAGCTTGCAAGGTGCAGAGAAGACCGCCGTCACGCCGTGCCGTTGTGCCACTTTCTTCAGGTTATGTGATACACCGTGAAGATAGGGCACTGCTTCAACTTTATTCCCCTCCAGTCTAACATTTCTGGGATCAGGTGTGTTCTGGTTCTGCATTTTCTGCAGCATCGACTCACCAACTGCAATCAGCAGGTCAGCTGGATAAACCGCAACACTAAGGTATGTGTTATGTGGTAGGGTATACACGGGCTAAACTGGCAGATGTATTAACGACCGCGCACGCGAACATAGTAATTCCCTGAGAAATTTGTCTGTTCAAAATAATCTCCCACGCCACTGCAGGAGTTGCAAAAGATTGTTCCGGCTTTTAACAATATGTCAGTCATCGCAAAAGGAAAAACGGAGAAGAGGGAAATCCTGCAGGCCTACATTATTAGTTTGCAAGGCAGTGACACATGCGTCAGAGCACCGTCTTTATATCTCACTAACAAAGAATTTAATTTCCTAGGCAAAAGTGTGCGTGTGCAAGTTTGACAGGCAAAGTATGTGCGTTTTGTTGTTTGGCAGATATGGAGCGTGTATCGACATCTTGGTGAATCGCCACTTATGTATTGTTTTTTTTTTGTTGTTTCTTTAGTGTGTCTGATACGCATGTGTCTTCTGCTGACCAAGGTTGGCCGTTTCTAGATTAAACTTCAGTTTTTAGTCCAGGGTTGTCCTGTGTTCTTCTCCTGGTGTCTCGTGCTTTCGCTGGTGAAGTTATGTCTGAAATACACCAACTAGCCCACATGGTTACCTTGTTGTTCCCTATAGCAGTGGATATACCCGCAGATAAGCTGACGGAAGACTTGAAAATGTTTTTCTATTAACGCTTCTGCTATCGTGAAAAGCGTTCCCCTTTCCTTTTCTCTGGCCCTATTGTTCTTCTCTCGCAGTTTTAGCTGTTTGATGTGATCGATGGAAACCCTTTGCTACATATCTGTAAAGACTTTGCTACATCTCTGAAGAATGGACCATTACCATTAATATTTCCACAATAGTATCTTACAACTTTCCATTTTGAAAATGTTTGTGCGAAATGTTGGACATGTCATTGCGGCACTCCTGCAGTTTTGTTCATCGGTGATTCTTGAGTGCAACACAAAAGCAGAGAGAAAGCTCTGCTGAAATAGACCACAAATTTGCATGTATAAGCAAAATCTTTAACTTGCTTGAGTGTTGCGTCACTGAATGCACCTTGTAAGCAGCTTCTCTCGGCTAATCCGCTGGCTTATTATACTGTAATATAACGCGTGAGGGGCATCAGCCACTCGCTTTGTTTCCATATAATGTTTCAGTGGAGCACTTGCTTCATTGAAACAAAATGATTAAAATCCGCATCGTCCGTCGCTACGAAGAGTCAGAACAGGCTGCATGCCCAGCAGTAACTAGTTCTGCTCGCTCTCACTTCCTGCTCAGGATAAGCTAACACTTCTTCTATCGTAGACAAGCCGTTTACCTAAAGTAAGTGGGATTGTGCCACCAGAATTATTGCTGCGTATCCCGCTTGTTCTGGCCCTTCGTAGCTGCGAACGATAAAAATTTCTAATATTTTGATCCAATTAGGCAATTCATCCACTCAAACATCATATGAACAGAAAGGGAGCTATAATTGCAGACACATTCGTAAAGTTACAGCATAAACAAGGCAGCAGTTTAGCCTAGGTGCAAAACGCGGGCCACTTAAAGATTTGGCAGGGCGCACACGAAGTTAAGGTGTTGAGGAATCAGCGACGGTGCCAATAAAATAATGAAGATGAGCGACGGCAGGTTGTGCGGTGCCTTTGGCATATTCAGGTTTACTTTTGAGCGCTAACTGCGGAGGCGAAACTTACGGGGTAAAGGCGTTTTTGTGCGAGTAGGGGCAGGTAGAGGTCAGCGGGGCACCGCACATCGCCCACAAGGTGTCCCGGAGGCGTGTCCTCCTGCCCTCTCCGTGCGCCCTTACGTCCTACCAAGAATTTGGAGCAGCGCTAAGCTAATATAGCTAAGCCTGGCTGTCTGCAGCGCTTCAGTTGGAGGCGAAATATTTTTCCAATTAATAATTGCAGAGACAACGGCCTGAGTTTTATAAGATTATTGAGGTTTTGGGGTATCTTCAGGAGCAGCAGAAGGCCGCTTCGCTAAGTGTGCGATCGAGATTTTTGTTTCCACTTTTTCCAAAATATTAACAATAGGAGTAACTTGAAACGATCGAAATTCGAACCCGTTTTGGGAGACGAAAGCACGATTTTGTAAATATACACGGCTCGTATTGTTTTTTTCCAGTGGCAATAGATAGAAGATAGATTCGTATTTCTATTCTTCGAGGTGTTCTTTGTCTGCGCAACGAAGAACAGTGCAGAAATTTGACATTTTCAGAGCACTGTCAAATCATGCACCGCATTGGGGTTATAAGACAAAGAGTCTGCTTCTTCGCTTTCGTTGGTCTGTGGCCGCAAACATGAAAGTCACCCTGACAACCGTGTTCCATAGGTTAGTCAAAAGCAACACCTGCAGATGCAACAATCATGTCAACTCTCAGCTCAAGCTCAGGACACTTCTTTTTGCTTGACATGGAACACTATCAAACAGACGTTAATCGTCCACCATGCTTATATTCGTGACCATGAGGCGCACATAGCCAGAGATTTCCACACGCCTCCAGATAATGGCAAATAGCATCAAGCGTTGGATAAGAACCTACGCTCCCTGCCACTCTGGCGGAAAAAAGTCGCGAAGGCAAGAACATGAAGGAATGCCTCCGACCGTCCGCTGCTAAGACACGTGACACGTGCACACAGGTGGAAGTCGTCGATGCCACACTTGTGGAACACTAGGTAGGCACAACCGACGAATCAAATTTTATGTGAAAGCGCGCCTCATACACACGGGCACCTACGCGAGAAGGACACACATTAGCCTCTAGACACACACAGATGTTCACACTGCCACCGACACCGGCTATATAAAGAGTAGAACCGTAAAACATTACATCAAACACGAGGTCCGCTCAGAACAAGTACAAATGACATAAAACCCATAGCAGTCACCATCCCGGCCCCGAACGGAGAGTTTTCGTGGTGGCCAGAAAAGTATCTATGAACCAAATGAATTTCAGATTTCTTTTACAGATTTTAAGATTGTGCTCTTAGCACAGAACAATACCCCAAGATATAAAGGTTATGTCGCGTGCACCTTGGTGCGCACTGGTGTGAACTGCTGTCTCGTTGTAAACACTTTGAAGATCAGCTAGATTCTCCTAAAGGCCAGCTGAATATAATAGCACTAAATACGGATGAAAGACACGCACAAGTAGATTTTGTGTCGATGACGGAAAGTAAGATTCATGATCAACAACAGTGTAAAAGCTTCTGCTGGTAAAAATTTAGACTTTGTTGGGGACGAGGGTTCCTTGAGTGAGCTGACTCTTTCAGCGCCGCAGGTCCATTCTTCGAATGACGTTGTCGGACTTGGTTATGAAGGAAACTGTACAGGGGGTTTATTTTACATATTTTACAAGATTTTGGAACCCATTGGAGGGTGATGGGGGAAGGTCGGAGGATCTGAGAAGATCTGAGGATGATCGAGGATTCCTTCCTCACGGCACTCGTCGTCCGGGTTAAAAAGGGTCCGGTCCCTAGGATTCCCCAGGTTCGAGGAGGTCTTCGCCAGGTTGAGCGGGGCCTAACTTGCGTTGTCGTACACACACACACACACCACTTCACATAGGGACACGCCCCCGTCACATGCCTCGCCGGGGAGAGAGGGTGTCGCTGGACAATCATCCCCACCAGAGAGAGCGTTGTTTTCGCCTCTGAACGACAGTTTTCACGCTGTCAAGTCAGACACGTCTTCCGGGAGGTCTGAATGGGCGAGGCGCCGGCGAGCAGGCACAGTTCAAGGGGTGAGTCACCCCTGCTCGGTTCTGGTTGTCGCTAACTGCCTCCTTGCCGCACGGTCGATCTTCCGGGAACAAGGTTTACAAACGGCAGTGGAATCCTCCGTCTCGAATCCAATAAACCACGCGAGGACCGGCCGTATGAACTAAGATGCCTATCGCCGTGCTGTGACCCCGGTTGCAGGTGTCCGGGCCGAATACGCAGCTGAATCAGACCACCGGCTGTCGCCAGAAACCTTACAGCTCTTCCGCGGCCCGAAAAATCTCGAATGTCCAGCGTTGACCGCTGGGCAGGAAGAGATCAGATGGCGTCCGTGTTGGTCCCCTGGATTGCAATATCATCGCCCCCAAGGCAGAACCCAAAGCACCACCAACAAAGAAAAGCGCAGATGGGACGTTCCAAACAGCAAAGCACTGCCCCACCCGCAAGCGCTCGGACTTCGCCAAAGAATCACCAGGCTTGTTCCATTGACAACAAGACACTTTTAAAAAATTGTGTCCAAATTTGGGTTAATTTCGTGCCGACTGAGCGCGAAGCATCACCCTTTTGAAACTGCCACAGCCGGATTACTCGGAACAAAGTAAAAAAAAACTCACACAGGAGGAGATTCCTCTTAGTTCTCCCGCTTACATCAGTCTGCTCAAGCAATCAGCATTTCAGTGCAGTTTCCCCTTCTTATAACGCAATGAGAAATTGTACTGTTGGAGAGCCAGACTCCATCTGAGCAAGCGACCATTTTTGGGGGACATCTGTCGCAGCCACGTTAAAGGACAATGGTCAGTCTCAAATACAAACTTTGCTCCGTACAGGTAACACGACAACTTCTGCGCTGCCCAAACTAAACACGCGCACTCTTTTTCGGAAGCGCTGTACGCTTCCTCTCTACTGGTCAGTTTGTGGCTGATGTACAGAACTGGGTGTTCTTCATGGTCGTAGCCAACTTGGCTTAAGACAGCACCCAGCCCTCTATCGCTGGCATCACACTGGACTATAAACTCTTTCCCATAGTCAGGGGTCCTGAGCAAGGGTCGGGACACGAGTGCTTCCTTCAGGCTTTTGAAGGCGTTTTCTTTTTGGTTATCCCATCTTGCGTTAGTAGGTGCTCCCTTTCGCAAGGCGTTAGTTAAGGGACTAGCCCGCTGTGAGTAGATAGGAATATATCGCTGGTACTGCCCAACTAATCCCAGTAAGGAGCGAATGTCCGTTTTAGTCCGTGGTTGCGGAAATGCTGCGATCGGGGCAACCTTTCACTCGGATGGGCTCCTAGTTCCCTGGCCTACAACGTGGCTCAAGCACGTCACCTGTGCGCAACCAAATCTACACTTTTCTGCCTTCAGTGTCAGTCCAGCCTGTCGTAAACTGGAAAACACGGTCTTTAGGTGTTCTAGATGCTCTTGCCAGGTTTCCGAAAAAATTGCCACATCGTCTAAATAAGGGAGTGCAAAGCACTGCATGTCCTTCAGTACGATGTCCATGAGTTTCGAGAAGCTGTAGGGGGCATTCTTCAACACAAAACTAAGCATTAAGGGTCGAAAGGTGCCCGCTGGGGAGATGAAAGCGGCATACCTGCTCGCGCTTTCTAAGAGGGGAAATTGCCAATATCCCCGTACGAGATCGAGGGCGGAAATGAATTTCGCGCCGCTCACCCTTTCTATCCTTTCCTCTATGTTGGGAATCGGGTATAGCTGATCCCTGGTAATTGCATTTAGCTTTCTATAATCCACGCAGGGACGAGGATCTTTCCCTGGGGCCTCAACAAGAATTAGCGGTGAGGTATAGTCACTTTCCGCCGGCTCTACAACCCCTAACTCCAACATGCGCTGAATTTCCGCTTCCATTATTTCTTTTTGCCGCGGTTATACCCTGGAGGGTTTCGACCGTACCGGCTCCTCAGAGGTGAGCTCGATTTCGTGTGTCAGGAGGTGTGTCTTTCCCCGGGCGACTGCTAAATAGGTCAGCGAATTCGCTCAACAACTGTTTTAGCGTGTCGACCTGTGTCCCGCTTAGAACATCTGCATTCACGTAGTGAGTCAGAATGTTCTCCACGTTGTCACTAGCGTCCGCACCTCCCCTCCAACCCTTACTCTCGTTGTCCAGCTCTTCTGGTTCATTTAGAGTCAGAGTGACGATCCCGCTGCGTTCCACGAACGGCTTCATCAGATTGCAATGATAGTTTCTCACCTGCTTTCCCCTGCCTGGAACCCTTAGCGCGTAATTCGTCTCCGAAAGTTTTTGCAACAGTTCTACTGGACCATCCCAGGGAACTTCCAGCTTGTTTTTTCTCGATGGCCGGAGGATCATCACGCGATCGCCCGCGGTGAAACCTCGAAGGCGCGTGTTTTTGTCATAATGGACCTTGGCGGCCTCCTGGGCAGCTTTCATATTTCGATTTACTAATTCCCTCGTGTTGTTAAGGCGGTCCAGTAGCTGAAGCACGTACTCAACCATTGTCTGGTTCTCTCCTGTCCCTTCCCACATTTCTCTCAGCATTCGGAGGGGAGAGCGGAGGGCTCTTCCGTACACGAGTTCTGCTGGGGTAAACCCCGTAGCTTCGTGGGGGACTGTTCGTAAAGCGAAAAGTGTGGCCGGCAGACAATCCTCCCAGTCTGCTTTATGCTCATAACAATGAGCCGTAGCACCCGCTTCAGCACTGAATGCCATTTCTCTACACTGTTGGACTGCGGATGGTACACAGAGCTGTGTAACAGTTTTATCCCGCATCTTTCTAGGAGTGTGGTCGTCAAGGCGCTTGTAAAGACCGTCGCCTGATCGGCTTGGATTTCGGCCGGAAATCCTATTCTCGCGAACACTGACAAAAGGGCGTTAACTATTTCTGTGGAGCTCAAGTCCTTCAACGGAATTGCTTCGGGAAATTTTGGGGCGGGACATAGCGTAGTACGCAAGTACTTATAGCCTGATTTCGTTTTAGGCAAAGGGCCTACTGTGTCTATTACAAGCCGGCGGAAGGGTTCCGAGATCAATGGAACAATTTTCAGTGGAGCCTTCCATGTCTCTCCCGGCTTGCCCACGCGCTGGCACGCATCGCATGATTTTACGTAGCGTTCTGCATCTTTGAAACAACCCGGCCAATAATATTCCATTATAGCCGCTCCTTTGTTTTATTGATTCCCAGATGTCCTGCGCAGCCATTTCCGTGGCAGAGACTCAGAATGTCCGCTCTGTATTTTTCGGGCACGACCAGCTGATCAAATGTTTTGCCTTTTCTGTCCTGGTAGTGTCTGTATAGTAAGCCTTCCTTCTCGTGCATCGTTATGTTGCGTCTCGCGATGCCCTCTTTAGCTGTAAGGTGCAGTCTTTCCAAAGTTGGATCCTGCTTCTATTCTTTTATTAGGAACTCCCTGCTCAGCTGAAGAAGGCGATCAA